>NC_091128.1:152828743-152863743 GCF_040183065.1 Periplaneta americana | reverse complement strand
ATATATTTGGCGAGATGAGGTCGAGGATTCGCCATAGATTACCTGACATTTCTTACGGTTGGGAAAAAAAGTCGGAAAAAAACCAACCAGATAATCAGTCCAAGCGGGAATCGAACCCACACCTGAGTGGAACTCCGGATCGGTAGGCATGCGCCTTAACCGAGCTATATATGCCGGTGGCTAATTCCCGTTATTTTGTATAATATTTTAATCGTTTTTCTACACAAATATTGCATTTTAACGTAGTACACTCCAACCACCCCTTAATATAGACTCCTCTATACCTATTAATTACGGATAAGAGTGGCCTTGTGGTGGACTACATGGAAACTACATCAGGTAAAATAATTAATTAAAGTGCACCACTTAGAAAAAAGTATGTAAAATTAGGTAAACTTAAATGTTGGTACTAGAATTTAATTTAATTACTAGTCTAAATATTAAGTAGTACAAAACCTCTTTTCCTACTAAGCGAATTATGTAAGATCAATTTTTAGGGCAATTATAAGGGCATTTTTGAAAGATTTTTAGGTCATAAATGCATTGTTTTTAGGACATTTCTTCATGATTTATAGGTCATCAAAATCCTAGCCCTACTTATAATAAACTTACTGTGAACCACATATACAGGGTGATTCACGAGGAAAGATAAAAAAATTTAGGATGTGAATTCTGAAGTCATTCTGAGTCAAAAAGTTCATATGAATATAGTTCCGTTTTCGAACGATTACGGAGATATGGCTCGTCGATTCTACAAAAACTTCTGAGATTCCATTGTACTAACTCATATTTAGAGAGTGATTACGGACAAATTTAAAGTTTATATTCACATATGCATACATACCTAATATTCTAGAAGTCGCGGTCGATGTTTTCGCACATTTTCAAAGGTACCTCCTACTGCTTCAATGCACTGTTGCGCTCGGGCGTGAATCGCGCTCAACGCTCGGGAGAGTTGCACGTGGCTGTCTTTATGCCGCATCCAAAATACTGTCGATTAGCGCCTCTCTCGTTTCCCCGTTCCTTTGCTATATTAAGTCTTTCATCCAACCCCACAGACAGTAAATACTCTTCGATATGGTAGGCCTACCCTTCTGTTCGGAAAGCATCGTTCATGTTCAGCGACGGCACGCACGGTACTTCCATCGCACAAACTATAAACATAGGCCTAAACAATATCAGCTTATTCTGTAGTCGAAAATTTATAAGGCATCTTGAAAAACACAACTTAACACTTTCGATAACTGTACCTGTATAACTACTGTACTGTAGGTAGCTGACTGAACTGCTGTGAAGTGATCCGTGATAGCGTATTTGTTGTGACATATGTAACGCCCTACCATCCGGTTTGTTTCTCTTCTCTTATCTACATCGCTACAACCTCCATAAATTCAAGAAAAACAACATTGCCTACTGTCTCTAACACTAATCTATATATATATATATATATATATATATATATATATATATATATATATATATATATATATATATACCGGGTGGACGAGACGAAACGTCACCGAAGCTACAGAAAACTAGTCGCCGGAGTGCCACAACCTGCTCCCGCGTTTATTGCCCTGTTTTCCTCGGAGTACATCCGTAATCGACCCCACCTTCAAATCACATTCATTCTTGATAGCCTTAATTAGTTTTGCAATTGCTTCAAATATTGTATTTCCTTCTCGTGTTTACAAAAACAGCGAGTTGGTCTTGAGACTTCGAAAATATATAACAGGTGTGCTTCCAGACAAGGGACTAATTCGATGTGTTTGGGTAACGGGAGTAAAGTAATTTTTTTGTGCAAATGGAGTTTTGTTCCTCATGTGCATACACAAATTAAATTCTACAGGTGCAAGAAACAAACTAATACTAGCATTTGATGTAGGTATTTCATTTTTGTGGAAAATTATTTGTAATGAATATCCTTTTTAATTTAATTTATCTCAAAACTAATTTTTATAACTTATCTGAATTTATCCAAACACCAACGAATTAATCTCTCATTCTTTGTCCTGAAACTATAAGAAGGGCTTCAGAAACGTGCATGTGATTACATGCGGAGTCTTCTTCAATGGAGTGAAGATTAGGCTTTCACTCAAGGTTAAAAGTTCTCGCCTTTACTACTGCTACTGCTACTACCACCACCACCACCACCACCACCACTACTACTACCACTACTACTACCACCACCACCACCACCACCACCACCACCACCACCACCACCACCACTACTACTACTACCACCACCACCACCACCACCACCAACACCAACACCACCACTACTACCACCACTACTACTACTACCACCACCACCAATAATAATGATAATAATAATAATAATAATAATAATAATAATAATAATAATAATAATAATAATAATAATAATAATCTCATAAAAATCACGGTTTAGACTACTGACAATATTCTACTTCAGGTTTATATTTTAGTCTTTCTATTTTTAAATACGTCTTTCGTTATGTTGCTATGCCATTATCTTGCATGTTTTGCATTTTTTATCCATTCGAGATATTATCTTTTACCACGCTTATGTAGTCACTTAAGACTCTTTTGCGTTAAAGATAATCAGTTACTTTTGACGTCAGAGCTCAAAACACTCGCGGAATATTATCGTAAAGTATGGGTTTGTCACAATTTTATGAATTTATTAACTGTTTCAGATGTCGCCTTTCTCATCATTAGGCTACATATCTCAAGTTTTACTCTCAAAGATCACCGCGTTGCGCCTATAACGTTTAAATTATGTTATAATTTTAAAAACCTCGTTCGATTGTCGCACTTTCTAATATAATTTTAACTTTTACGGTTCAAAGCATTTGAAAACAAATACTAAGTTTGTGTATTACGATGTTAACATTTATAATTGAATTGAATTACTTAATAAGTGATAAACAGATTACCTACTGTGTCAGTAAATAAAACTTTATCTACAGTATTAGGTAATGTGTGTTAAAAGCACCTGCATTTTACAGACATTACGAATTCTGAGAAGACAAGTTTATGATAATAGTTTATTCATAACGAACATCTGGGCTCAAGTTTCGAGTTCTTATCTCTTAGGTTTAAAGTCTTCTTCTTCATATTCTTCTTCTACTTCCTCATGCAATCGATTGAGTAAAAACTTCCCTCTCCTGTCCATGTAAACGTCTAGTTTCCCTGGCGAAGGCAGGAGAAAGCTAATAGGACAGCAGCTTCTGAAAATGAAATCTTACAATACCAATAGAACGTTTTCAAGTGGAGATTACCTCTACAGGTATTACGTCATGCAATAAAATGTTCAATAAATAGAAAAGGAGTCTGTCTAATGCAAAATTCCTGATAACGCAAGGATTATAAGAAGCAAGCAGAAAGAACGCTTGAACTAACATTGCACAGCCATTCTTTTCCTTTAGATGCCGAGCAGGAATCTGGTTATAAAACATGAAAAGAAGCCATGTGGACCAAGGTGTAAGAGTTACATAAAACACAGTAATACAGGTTTACAATGCTGTTTAAAGTTACAACATGAGAACATAGCACAGTTTGCCGACGACGACGACAGAGGGTTACGGCAACGGAGTAAGAGGGGTGAGAGAGGAAAAAAAACGAAAGCATACGTTGTTCAAGCAGGCAATCCTTTGTCCAGCAACAATCACAAGGGCGAACCTTCCTTTGCTGAACTACTGTAGAATTCACAAGCAACATGATTACAAGGCAGGTAGCAGCCAACTTACTGTGCCTGTTCACGAAAACCAAGTAGGCGTGTCTGTCTGTCCGTGCCGGCAGACGTCACATTCCTGAAACTCAATTTCCTGCGCAGTTTCTTCTTTGCCTCACACGCGGAATAAATTGTTCCAAGTAGCAGAAGACATATTAAGAGCATTCAAACGATATATTCGCATACTGTAAAATGTGCAATGTATTAATGGGTCAGTGTTGCCAACCTGTTTCAATGACAATTCCCACAATGGCATCTAAATTTTACCATTTTTCCTCAAAAACAAATATTTAATTCTCACATTTCCTTCCACATCATAGGACATTATTTCACTTTCATAATATACAAGAACTCAAAACCTCTAATTCCAAAAAAGAAAAAAAAAATACTGCTGTAGTAATAATAATAATAATAATAATAATAATAATAATAATAATAATAATAATAATAATAATAATAATAATAATTTAACGCAAAACCACAATAATTAAATAATTGATTAAATGGCGATCTTACTAGTGTTAATTATGTAAGCATGTGCGGCTCACAGCTGTTTCGGTGCTACATGACACCATCATCAGAGCCTTCTGTAGAGCAGTTCCTCTGATACAGTAACATTTTGGGCTAAAAATTTACATCGGAAGTTATTGTAATATAGGTTTTAACATGTTGTTAAGAGTAGTTCCTCTGATACAGTTAACATTTTAAGTTAAAATTTTACATCGGAAGTTATTGTAATATAGGTTTAAACATGTTGTTAAGAGTAGTGCCTCTGATACAGTTAACATTTTAAGTTAAAATTTTACATAGGAAGTTATTGTAATATAGATTTAAACATGTTGTTAAGAGTAGTTCCTCTGATACAGTTAACATTTTAAGTTAAAATTGTACATTAAAAGTTATTCTAATATAGGTTTAAACATGTTGTTAAGAGTAGTGCCTCTGATACAGTTAACATTTTAAGTTAAAATTTTACATAGGAAGTTATTGTAATATAGGTTTAAACATGTTGTTAAGAGTAGTGCCTCTGATACAGTTAACATTTTAAGTTAAAATTTTACATAGGAAGTTATTGTAATATAGGTTTAAACATGTTGTTAAGAGTAGTTCCTCTGATACAGTTAACATTTTAAGTTAAAATTGTACATTAAAAGTTATTCTAATATAGGTTTTAACATGTTGTGAAGAGTAGTTCCTCTGATACAGTAACATTTTAAGTTAAAATTTTACATCAAAAGCTATGTAATATAGCTTTAAACCTGTTGTTAAAAGTAGTTCCTCTAATACAGTAACATTTTAAGTTAAAATTTTACATAGGAAGTTATTGTAATATAGGTTTAAACATGTTGTTAAGATTAGTTCCTCTGATACAGGAACATTTTAAGTTAAAATTGTACATTTAAAGTTATTGTAATATACGTTTAAACATGTTGTGAAGAGTAGTTCCTCCGATAGAGTAACATTTTAAGTTAAACTTTTTCATCAAACGTTATTGTAATATAGGTTTAAACATGTTGTTAAGAGTAGTTCCTCTGATACAGTAACATTTTAAGTTAAAATTGTACATTTAAAGTTATTGTAATATACGTTTAAACATGTTGTGAAGAGTAGTTCCTCCGATAGAGTAACATTTTAAGTTAAACTTTTTCATCAAACGTTATTGTAATATAGGTTTAAACATGTTGTTAAGAGTAGTTCCTCTGATACAGTAACATTTTAAGTTAAAATTTTACATCGGAAGTTATTGTAATATAGGTTTAAACATGTTGTTAAGAGTAGTTTCTCTGATACAGTAACATTTTAAGTTAAAATTTTACATCGGAAGTTATTGTAATATAGGTTTAAACATGTTGTTAAGAGTAGTTTCTCTGATACAGGACCATTTTAAGTTAAAATTTTACATCGGAAGTTATTGTAATATAGGTTTTAACATGTTGTTAAGAGTAGTTTCTCTGATACAGTAACATTTTAAGTTAAAATTTTACATCGGAAGTTATTGTAATATAGGTTTAAACATGTTGTTAAGAGTAGTTTCTCTGATACAGTAACATTTTAAGTTAAAATTTTACATAGGAAGTTATTGTAATATAGGTTTAAACATGTTGTTAAGAGTAGTTTCTCTGATACAGGAACATTTTAAGTTAAAATTTTACATCAAATATTGTTGTAACATAGGACGAATTTCTTCTACCAGTGCTGATAATGCTCAATATTAGTCTTCCAACGTGAATAGGCATAAATGTTATCCATTTAGTAGTTCTGATACAACGAAGCGTAAGTGTTAATTACCAATAGTTTACACGCCAGGTACAAAGTGTTGCTTGACAATGTATATTCAGGTGAAATAATATACGGATTGTGCTAATTTTCATCATCGTGTATAAGTGAGTAATTGGTACTCCGTAAGTGGGGATTAATTTACAGTCACGCAACGCACATGAGCTCTCTCTGCTCCTCTCCTTGAATATGGTACATGTAAATAGATTAGAAACGTTGGAAATAGTTTTCTTCATTACATTGTGTGAATATACATCTTCTTCTTCTTCACAATTTGAATGTATTTCAGCTTTTAAAAAACTCTTCATGCTTAATATGCATACATTACACATTATAAAACACTATTGAGAATATTAAAATAGCTAATAATTAGGCCTACCTGTAAAAATAATATCAAATTTCAATATTTTTTACAATCGTAAATGCCAGTGTCTTTGAAAATTAGTTTAAAAAATCCATGTCCCAGGCTCAATCTACTGAGAAAAATCATAAGTCTCATTGTAATTTTATTTATACCCTAGCTTCTCCTGTAGATGTGCAAAACATATTATGTTACCGGTACATTACTAGTTGCACATGAAAGCTCTGTTTTCTAGAGGCTTATCTCTTTGGTACTTAGTGATTTTTGTGTCCATTCTTCAATTGGTATAATTTCAAACTCGACTTCTGACTCGCTCAAATTGCGAGATTGTTGCATTTTACCTATTTTTTTTAGTCTTCCGAAAACAATATGTTATGATTGCACGTTATTGAAACACCAATGAGTTCGGCATAATTTAAAATTAGATTTATTAGTTGCTATATAATCAGCATGGATTAAATTACTATAATTATAAATAATTGTATTTTAATCCATAGAAAAAAATGGCATTTGTACTTTAACATAGGCTACCATTTTTAGATGTCAGAAACGTCGAACGTTTACAAAGATATGTACAAACTCCTCCTGTCGTCGTACGAACTCTTTCTTTACAAGAAAAGGGCATAAATTAAACCACATAATATTCAATATTATATCTTGGTAATGTTGATAGAGCCTCGCGCCGTGGCGTCGTGATCTAAGGCATCCTGCCTAGGACTCGCGTTACGGAATGCGCACTGGTTCGAGTCCTCATGAGGGAAGAAATTTTCTCATGAAATTTCGGCCAGTGTATGGGACTGGTGCCCACCCAGCATCGTGACGAACTTTGGGAGCTACGATAGATGGCGAAATCCGGTTACGAAAACCAGCCATAAGGGGGGGGGGTGGGATCAACGTGCTAACTCAGCCCTGCAGAACTGTAGCTCCTCAGAGCGACTGCTATCTGTACCTTCTTACCCCACCCACCTTTTCTACCAGTGCAGTCGTAGCGTTCTAGTTACGCTCGGCTGCATCAACATTCATTCTCGCGGCGGAAGGTATACAATACGCTATCAAGGATTAGAAAAATAAACAGATAATAAAAATCCTTAGGAACATACTTTTAGAAAGTAAGAGAAAAATGAATGAGCGAAATAAGTTAAAATACATGAAAATAAATTTTAAAATATATGTGTGCATATAATGTAACAAGGTCTATATCGTATATATCGTTCTATTACTAGTAAAGCCGATTAAGTCCACTTTTTGTGTAAAATAAGTTCCAGAATTGTCTTTCCGTTCTCTGTATTCTTCTAAAATGAAATAAGTCCGAAATGTTGCACGCAGGCAACAAACCAATTACTTTATTTCAAGAATTTATTATGATTTTTCGTGCATTAATAAAGTTTTAATTCTGTTTATACAAAACTTGCATTACTGGTCTTAAGTGGTTTTACTAGTAATAGGACGATAAATAAATTGTACGTTGATAAGTGAGTGATAGCTATATGACCAGATGTGAATGCTGTCCTTCAACATTGTAACGCACTCCAGCCAAATAAATAAATAAATAAATAAATAAATAAATATACATACACACACAATACGCGTACTGCAATTTAAAGAGAAGTGGAACATGGCAAAATCTAAACCCGTGAAGAAATACTACTTCCAAAGGAAATGGGAATATGATTATTTTGTTGTTGAAGACGAAAGAATTGCTTGTTTACTGTGTCCCATCCAATTTATTTCTATTCTAATATATTAAGAATCATGGATTGCACAAACTTTCGGGTAAGTTCATTATTACGAACTGTATATTGATTATTTATTTATATACTGATAAATTAAGGACGTCACTCGTTGTGTTCATTTTGAATCGAAATGAATAGTGACTTCCAAGGTTCATTACTTAAATGCTATAAATTTATATTTCCGTAGGTGATGATAGGAGGAAAGTTTTCTAAAATCTAAAGCAGGTTAGGTGCAAAGAAATCTCAAAGAAACTACCGACAGGAAATCTAGCATAATTAAACCTTCAAAAGAGATAACGCATTATAAACACAATGAATTTATTACAATCCTTTTCGAAAATTACATACAGCCTCTGATGGACCTTTGCACGGGCAGAGAATGTAAACAACTCTACGCGGAAGTCGATCATCCCCAATAGAAATGTAGTAAAGCTGACGTCATATTTCCCCTACTTACGGGTTCTGCAGGCCTGGTATAATATATCTGTCAATATAACGAAGTACTTACTTACTGGCTTTTAAGGAACCCGAAGGTTCATTGCCGCCTCAGATAAGCCCGCCATCGGTCCCTATCCTGAACAAGATTAATCCACTCCTTACCATCATATCCCACCTCCCTCAAATCCATTTTAATATTCTCCTCCCATCTACGTATCGGCCTCACCAAAGGTATTTTTCTCCTCTGGCCTCCCAACTAACACTCTATACGCATTTATAGATTCGCCCATACGTTCTTCATGTCCTGTCTATCTCAAACGTCTGGATTTAATGTTCCTAATTAGCCTATGTTAGGTCCAGTTTGTAATTTTCTCCATTCTCCTGTAACTTCATCTCTCTTAGCCCCAAATATTTTCCTAAGCACCTTATTCTCACCATCCTTAACCTCTGATCCTCTCTCAAAGTGACAGTCCAAGTTTCACAACCATACAGAACAACCGGTAATATAACTGTTTTATAAATTCTAACTTTCAGAATTTTTGAGAGCAGACTGGATGACAAAAGCTTCTCAATCGAATAAAGGCATGAATTTCCCGAATTTATTCTGCATTTAATTTCCTCCCGAGTGTCGTATATATTTGTTACTGTTGCTCCAAGATATTTGAATTTTTCCACCTCATCGAAGAATAAATTTCCTATTTTTATATTATGACGGAGTACAGTTAAATAAATAAGAAGAGATGTTAAATTTTAAAATACTCGAAAGCGTTCAATTGATGTTTAATTCTTCCCGAATTGCTATGAAAATGTCGAAAGTTATGATTAGCATATCGAAGGAATGAAAGTGGAAACTAAATTCTGTAAGGTGTGTGCCCCTTTAACAGGTAAATAATAACTTCCTATGTTTCAAATCTGATTTTAATGAGAAAATAGAATCAAGTAAGCGAATGGAAAGGGGATTTCGAACACTTGAGCATTCCCATTATACAGAATACAACGTTCTCAGAATTACGAAGGACTCTTCAAGTCTGAACCTTACTCGCTCTACACAGTGTTATAATTTTCTGTTTAATCCCTTCGCCATATTACTTTTTTTTGTCTCTTGAAAGTAACACTAGGGAGCTTTTTAATTTCATTTCGTTCTTTTACTAGTCTTGAATATTACTTAGAAGTAACGAAGCAGTATGAATGCTGTTAAATTTTACTTTATTGGATAGAGGTTGCAATTTAATTCTAAAGGGCAAAACCACATGAAAAAGAAATCAGTATCGCGGAGGTTATACGAGCTGTACTTTCTGATTGCATCTTCTACCCGTTTCACATCAATTTAACTTTATTGATCATGCTGCGAATTATACCGGGTGGTCCTTTTGAACTGCCCTATTTCAATCGCCTCTCAAAAGAAGAAAAATGCAAGGAAATTATTTTTGTAACCTTTATTAGGATGTACAACTCAAAAAAATTCCACAAAAATAATCATTAGTGGGTTTCTACATGAATTCCCTCGATAGCATATCTGTTTATACGAGTAACCTACTTTACTACTTACCAGAGTGCTGCATTGAAGTTAAATCGCTCGCTTGAACTCGGTCGAGTGTCGCACCCTCGAGTGAGACACGATCGGTCGTGATACGCTCGTAATAAATAGAAGCACAGTACAAGGTCATCTCACCGATATGTCTTATCTTGTATGGAAGGCGACAGATAAGATACACATATGTTTTGCTCACACGGTAAAAATAAGGTTTTATTTTCTGCGTTTATGACAAACGTTTAATGGAACAGTCAATGGAACGTACCAAAACAGGAACATGAAGTTATAAATAAAATAGTACGGTATGAAAAACTTCGATATACAGTTATTATTGCTAATTAATAATTATTCAATATATATAATTATTCAACATATATAATATGATAGGTCCATACATAGTGTTCCGCCTATATACTGCGACAGTGTAGAAACGTTTTACAAAATATTATTGATATAGCAGTAGATTAATAACAATATTAGTACAGAGATAACGTTACAGAAAATATAATAAAACGAATAATCATGCTGCATAACTGTTACAGACGCAAAGATTGATACAGTAATTGTTAGAGACTACTGCTGCTGCTGCTGCTGCTACTGCTACTACTACTACTACTACTACTACTACTACTACTACTACTAGAAAACTTGATGAAGTTCTTGCATTATCGTGATTGTGTTCTCCGTTTATAATAATTACATTTAAATCCAATAACATCTATCAGATGTGGCAAAAACAAAATCACTCCTGTGTGGGGGGGGGGGACATTTATCTACAACATTTATATTACATTTTAAAGCAAGTTTTGTAGTTGTACTATGGAGAGGTTATGTAAACACTGCAAAGTTTTGAAATTATAAACATCTATGATGTCACTACACAGTTCATCACTGTAACAAGAACGAATTTCTAACGCTCGGCTTATACCGTTCGGGGATTTATTGCTCGTGACAATTTTACCCAACATGCATGTGCGCTACCTATCGGATTATGCTATGAACTACTTGGCGCTCGAGCGAAAACGTCCGATGCAGACCTCTGCTCCTTACCAACGTTTTTCATATTTACAAAATATATTGTTCCAATTTAATCTCTTTCAAGCACAATAAAATTGTAGTATTTTTCTCATTAAACAGGTGTTATTAATATTTTTCTATGTATTGTGCTTCATTCAGTATTGTGTATTTTTATTTCTTCCTTTTTTCTCCACGGTGTACAACGAAGTACGAGTACTTCAAATACAGAGTGCTTAAATTATTTTAATGACTAAGGTTCGGATAAAGTAGCTGTATCAGGATAGGCTATATAGCTTTATAAGATAGAGCTTTGATTTGCTTCACATAGCTTTTAGAGAACCCGGAGGTTCATTGCCGCCCTCACATCAGCCTGCCATCGGTCCCTATCCTGAGCAAGACTAATCCAATCCCCAACATCATATCCCACCTCTCTCAAATCCATTTTAATATTATCCTCCCATCTACGTCTCGGCCTCCCCAAAGATATTTCCCCCCGGCTTCCCAACTAACACTCCATATACATTTCTGGATTCACCCATACGTGCTACATGCCCTGCCCATCTCAAACGTCTAGATTTAATGTTCCTAATTATGTCAGGTGAAGAATACAATGCGTGCAATTTTGCGTTGTGTAACTTTCTCCATTCTCCTATAACTTCATCCCTCTTAGCCCCAAATATTTTTCTAAGCACCTTATTCTGAAATACTCTTAGCCTCTGTTTCTCTCTCAAAGTGAGAGTCCAAGTTTCATAACCACACAGGACAACCGATAATGTAACTATTTTATAATTTCTAACTTTGTTTCATTATTATTATTATTATTATTATTATTATTATTGTTATTATTATTATTATTATTATTATTATTATTATTATTATTATACATCAGCTCCATCATCACCATTTTTATCTACATTTGTTTTGAAATATTAAACCCCGTGGCCCGTTCAGGATTTTGAACAGTAGTAAATTCTTAGAGAGTGGAACTCCTTTGCCATATAGCCAAAATAGCGCTGTTGACACCACGGGATACACACGGAAAAGGAGACAGAGTTAGTCACATAAATTATTTCTGGTTTCCCATCGGAAATCGATCCCGAGTTTGCAGACTTCTTAGCCCGAGATACCAGCACCTTTATTCTTAAAGTGTGACATGATCATTAAAATAATTATTCATCCACCTTTACGATTGAAATATTGATCAATTGAGCACGTCACCCGAATGAGGGCGTATACAGCAAAATGTAGTTCCGATTTAAACTGATTTCAATGTTTGTAAGCTGTCAGGTTCATCATAGTTGCGTCGAAAAAATTATTCGTTACTGTTAAATAGTTTCGAGGATATTTAAAACAAAATTATTGAAACATAACAGCTAATAGTATATTCTGCTATTAGTAAATAAATATAATATGGAACTCTGTATACGGCCTTTTTCCGCCGACAATATGCTTTAGTTACTTACTTACTTACAAATGGCTTTTAAGGAACACGAAGTTTCATTGCCGCCCTCACATAAGCCCGCCAGCGGTCCCTATCCTGTGCAAGATTAATCCAGTCTCTATCATCATACCCCACCTCCCTCAAATCAATTTTAATATTATCCTCCCATCTACGTCTCGGCCTCCCTAAAGGTCTTTTTCCCTCCGTGTTGTGTAACTTTCTCCATTCTCCTGTAACTTCATCCCGCTTAGCCCCAAATATTTTCCTAAGCACCTTATTCTCAAACACCCTTAACCTATGTTCCTCACTCAGAGTGAGAGTCAAAGTTTCACAACCATACAGAACAATCGGTAATATAACTGTTTTATAAATTCTAACTTTCAGATTTTTGGACAGCAGACTGGATGATAAGAGCTTCTCAACCGAATAATAACACGCATTTCCCATATTTATTCTGCGTTTAATTTCCTCCCGAGTGTCATTTATATTTGTTACTTTTGCTCCAAGATATTTGAATTTTTCCACCTCTTCGAAGGATAAATCTCCAATTTTTATATTTCCATTTCGTACAATATTCTGGTCACGAGAGTAGTGTTTTTAATTATTCTGATGTTCTAGGTATCTAACTTTGCATGGAAATTAATTATGTATGAGAACATCTGGTACTTTATTAATAATTTTGTCTTAAAAAGTAAAATAAAATAAATTCAACAAAATAAAATATGCATTTACTATAACACATTAAATAAAAATATTGAATAATTACGCAAGTAGGCCTACAAAATAACATTAATTTTAAGTTTATGGTTTTCTTGTTCTTACATGTCATTTTCTTCCTTGTGCATCATCTATTGTTGCTAGAGTCATCTTCACCATTGTGTGATGATGTCCCGGCTTTATTCAGAATTGAGTTCAGCCAACTTTGGCCATCTTCATCTAAAATCTGTAACAGTTCTCTTAAGTTCTTCGCCTCGGAGGGTTCCAAAGGCACTGGGTTCATTTGTGTTGGACTCAAAAGTTTCAGCCGCGACACTTCCATTGCCGGTCTTCCAAATGTTGAAGGGAATAAATGATGCAGAGTATGAGATTCAAGCTGAAAATTCCCCTGATGTACTGTATTGGACTTGTTCATACTTTTGCATCATGATTGTATGAGGACGATTTAAGTGTGTACTCCTTTTATCATTGAGGATTCACCAGTTTATTCTGAATTGTTGTTAATCGTTTCTCTAAAATTTGCAATAGAATCAATTGAAAGTTCCGACACACATTGATTTTTTAACCCCATTATAGAAAACACTATGTTTCCACAAATTATCACTATTCTTGAATGAATGAAGTTTCTTAGTTTTTAGATTCACTCTTTCAAGGCAAGAAGTAATAAAATGATATTGTTCTAATTTCGAACCCATGTCGCAAAAGCGTTTGAAAATAGAGAGTTGACCATCCTTTGAAATTTCGTCTACATCATCTTCTTGCCGGTGTAAATGACTTCTTTTCCATTTCCTTGCCTGTACAAGTTCTGTATCAAAATATACAAAAACAAGTCACATAGTATAACTGTTTCAAATATATTTATTTATGCTCGACCATGCCGAAATGTAGTAATTATACACCTGGTAGCAGTCCTTTAATGCATATCATTAAAGTACACCTATTCATTAAAGTTCAGGCTTTCGATTAGTCTCGGATATGCAATCGAAAGACAACGAGGGAAACGTCACGGAGGCTGGAAATCCAATACTGTCGCAGGAGGTTATGTTCTGTTACTATAATAATTAGCGTTAATTGTAAATAATATTCAAATAAATTCAATTTGTCATCTCTTTTTTCAATTCTAAATCAATTTCCAGGTTATATCAAAATTAGTTCATGTTATTCTCTAAATTATATCAAGGTCAATGACATTATTGTTCCCCGGAAAAAATCAATACTTTCGCGTCTGCGCACATCTCACAATTTACTAGCTATGCACAAGGTCACTTCCGATCTTCAGTCAGATGCGAATAAAATGAATACTTCTGAATAATTTCAAGTTAGAAATATGGTCGAGCATAAAAAATTGTATGAAACTTTGCTATAATGGTAATTAAGACGCTCGTATCAAAATTATGAAACTCGCTTGCGCTCGTTTCATAAACAAACATGCTCACGTCTTAATTACTATCATTATAGGCTCGTTGCATAATGTATACTATTATATAACATGTGTTATGAATTTGTTACAAATACGAACGTTTTCGTCCTCTTGGGGCATCATCAGGCGGTACATAACAATATCGATGTTTGAAAATATCAAATGTAATAATTATGTTGCATATGTTGTGAAAAATGTATGGACAATTGCAATGAAGATTGGATATGATACTTTCAATTATGTTAAAATTTACTGTGTTAATATATAACAACCATTGCCTTCTAAAATTGTCGATATAAACATGATGATTTAAAATAAGTTAAAATTCTTAATGCTGTAGTGATGTGAACGCAATTGTTTAACAAATACCATAATTTATGGGTATTAATGCCTGTACACGCGAAGCCAATCTATCATATCATACAGAAAGAAGCCATACGTTCCGTTTGAAGTTTGTGCACCACTGTTTTCTTAATCCAACAGGCTGCCTATTCCTCCTTCCATGCCTAAAGCTTGATGCCCGCGCACGACGTCAAGGTCAGAAAAATGCGCTTGCTTTGACATCACTGACCTATATAAACCCCATAGATCTAATATATTTCTTGAAGAACCTACTTAATTGGCACTGCATCGTCTCCGACTATTCAGAAAAAAAAGACGAGTTCTCATTCAAATCCAGGCGCCAGCAATAAGGAACAGCAGTTAACCTCAACATGGCCTGATTCACAGTTAGATGCAGGTCTTATTTCGTGAGAGCTATAGAAACAATTCGCCCTCTCTGCGGTGGGATTTTGTTACAGCAAGCAACTGCGCCACAGTTTCCATTACACCTGCTGCTCCCTCCGAGTAAGAGAGCGAACTTCATATTGTAGCTGATTTGCATTTCATACGAGACGACACGATACACTGGCACAAACCATATGACGGGAGTTATTCTATAATTGCATTCAACTCTACATCATGCCAAGTTCACGCATAATCCATTATGTAGGGGTTCGTGGCCGATGTTATTCTAGAACTGTTTAATCAGTCTGGAAATTCAGGTTTACGACGTTCCTCCTATGCAAATAACAGTGAGTAAATCTACACTGCGCGTAAATTGTTGCCACTTGAAAGCAAAGTAATGTTTACATATTACGCCATAAATCACAGAACTTGATTCAAATTTTCTCATTCGCTTGAATTTACATATCTACGAATTTTAAGAAATTTTCGTTCATTGATTTGCACATGTTACATTGAAGAAGACTATCATGTTGTGCAATGGGATTAGATATAACATGTTTCCATCAATTGCCATATTAAATGTTTGGAGGACATAACTTCAAATGAGAAAGAACGAAATGTTGATTCATCCAAAAACAGGCACACTGGCGTTCAAACATATCTGACCTACGATTTTATGATCTGTAAGCGAAATTTCCAACAATGGGATAAGTCACAACCAAATATGAAAAAAATTGACAAACTTTGAAAGAGTTCCGCTAGTTCTCAATAGGTGGCACCATTATTGGGGCAGCGCCAGGGAAAATGATTATATATAGATTAAGCAGAGCGTTACATGCTCTGGATTAAGTACAGGGACATCATTTTATTTTACTAACATTTTTAATATTAACCTGTCTATACTTTTAGAGAACCGGAAACACCGTTTGCTCCCCCCCTCCAAGACTGGAGTTCGATGATACTGGCGTAAAACACAAATCACTCTACTAGGTATAGGAAGGAAGGAAAGTAGTTCATCCATTTACGTAAACTAGGAAATATCGCGATTTTGAGTTTGATAATTATCATTAGGTTTTTCTTTAATCAAAGTACAGTACTGTTTCAAGAATAAGTGTTTTTACTCACGAAGTGAGTTATCCATGCGAACGTATTCATTATGCAGTGTATATTATACTGTCTACAGCACATTAGCGTACAATATAAAGAAAGAAGTTAAATTAAAAAATAATCATAATATGAATATTTAAACACAATTTTGAAAATGGTGGCCGTTCATATCGATACAGGCTTCAGTTCGTTTGTGCATATTATCGCACTATAGACTATTGCATGTAATTCCAATTGCCAGTTTCGTCCTTCGAACTATTAACTCATGTTGAAGTAATTCTGTACCTACTCTACGTACTGTGAATTCAATCTTCACTTCTGCCCGACCCGAAAATATAAAATTACTCAGATATGCTATCTACTGTCCGTCCAAGTGGTTATGCCGCAGGATTGTAGAAAGGGAGGAAATCACGTGACAGTTAATTACTTAACGAGGCCCTTTTATTTAAGTTAAATTAAACAGCTGTATAATATTACGTAAAAGTCCAATTCCTAAGAGAAACTAATGTTTTCAGAAAAGAGCAAAGACAGCCCAGCTTTTACAGAGGGGCGAGAAGAAGCAAGTGGGGGAAATCGGGATGCGACGTAGGCAAACGGACAGTACCTGTGCGAAAATATGATTCAATATTGAAAGCTCTTTCGTCACTGGAAAACGCGAACATATTTCTGGAACGTACTACACTCAGTAACTCAGTACTGCTTACTATCTGCGGTCTTGGTTCTGTGTGGAGTTGGAACTTCCTTAGTAGAAGGGGTGGGAGTGAAGTACATTCAAAAACTCAGGTACAATAAAAATTGAAGTAAAAATAAAATGATGTCCCTGTATAAATTATTCTCATAATTGACAATATCAGCGGTTTCCCGCTAAACCCAGTTTGTTTTACAGTCGGTAGAGCAGGATGAAAAATTGAATTCTGTAATGCAGATACATTTATGTACGACTGGCAACACTGACTATTATCTTCGCCTTCTATTCAGTTGGATTGCAAACAAGAAAGGACTTTCGAATAGTGTATGGATATCTAGAATGAAAATGACAGCAAATTTAGCAGCTGTTCGTTCCGTTCCCGGCAGATCTCTCGACGGTACCCGGTGCAGACATGGCTGCCCGGAGATTGAAACTTTAGCACACGTCTTGGGGTTCTGTGAACAGGGATTGCTCTTAAGGAACTCTAGACATCATCTTATAAGATCCAAAATTGCTGCCGCATTAAGAAATAAGAGCTGGATAGTAGAAGAAGAAATCTCCTGTCTAGCTGAAAATGGGCCAACGAGACAAGTAGATATTTTAGCGTACAATGCTGACACTAAACAGGGCATCATTGTGGACCCCACGATACATTTTGAAGTAGAATGTCATCAGTCAGCCGAGGTCCACCTTCAGAAGAAGTCGATCTATGAGCCTACAGTCAACTATTTCAAGATGAAATATGCTTAATTCAAATTGAATATTTGGCTTGCTCATAGGTGCTCGAGGGACTATACCAGCTTTTTTCGAAGAATTTCGACGGCAGTTATCTCTGATAACATCTCTGAGGGATGACATTGTGATAATTGTGTTAAAAAGTCCTGCCAAATCCTAATTAATCACATGGTGCCACATTAATAGCAATTGTAATTTTTCAAGCCCTTTTCTTTGTTTCCCTTCTTTAAAATTTAATATCTATGTTTACATATTGTGAATTTTATTAGTAACAACAATGTACTGTTAATCTTAACTAATATTTACAAAGCACTATTTACAAATCAGAACTACCAGTTCTCAGTTCACAGTTCTTCTATCTCAGTCACTCGAGTTCACAGTATCTCGAACCACAGACCTTCAGAGACAGTTCACTGTACTCGAACTCGGGTCACTCCAACTTCGGTCCACTGCACTCGAACTCAGGTCCCTCCAACTGCGGTCCACTGCACTCGAACTCAGGCCTTCGGATGCTGACGCAGATGCGGACGCACACACGAGTCGAACTCCGGCACACAAGTCCGGCTTGCTTGCTCTGGCTTACTCACTGACTTAATAACTGAAAACTGCAAACTGGAAAAACTGCTGTCGTTCCTTCGCGTCCGTAATTTATAGCAACAGCGACGTAGCCTCGAAGGCTCCACGCGTCTCTAGAGATGGCACTCCAGAAAAATCCCGAGCCCTCTCCTCTCTACCAGCACCAGATGCGCGCGCACTCCCGCTCCACTCTGTCGCCGCGTTGGCCCTTTTCCCCTCTCCGCCGCGCGCCATCCCAAGTGCTCCGCGCGATCTTCTCTCTTGCGGGACGCTGGTCGTGAGTTCGAATCTCACGTCGCTGTCACATTGCTCCCTCCTTAGGACTGCTCGTCCCGGGCAGTCCCTTGGTAGGCTGCTAATCGATCCAGATGCACCACCATCATCTTCCCTCGAGGTTGTCGCTGGATGCGGTACACCACGTCGTTGATCCGGGTCACCACGCGGTATGGTCCATCCCAGGCACGCTGCAGCTTTGGTGATTTCCCTTTGGTCCTGGTAGGTCGATACAGCCACACCAGATCGCCCTCCTGGAATCCTGCAGAGTTGGCTAATCTGTCGTAGCGCACCTTCATCCTGTCGCTGGCCATCTTGAGGTGCTCTCTGGCCAGTTGGTGAACTCCATTCAACTTCTCGGTGAGTTCTGCCACATAGTCAGTTGCTGGCTGGTCGGCGCTGGGTGGCGTGCCAAACAGCAGATCACAGGGCAGACGCAGCTCTCTACCGAAGACCATGTTTGCCGGTGTCATCCCTGTTGTATCGTGGACCGAAGCTCTGTAGGCCAAGAGGAACAGTGGGACTCTGGCATCCCAGTCTCGTTGATGGTTGGACACCACCTTCCGCAGATGCTCTTCCAAGGTTTTGATGTAGCGTTCCACCATACCATCGGACTGTGGGTGGAGGGGAGTGGTCCTGGTTTTGTGCACCCCCAGACGCTCGAGCAATTCTCCCATCAGGTTGGATTCGAAGTTGCGCCCCTGATCGCTATGCAATTCCCGGGGCACCCCGAATCGGCAGATGAAGTTGTCAAGCAGCGCGTCGGCCACCGTCGAAGCCTCTTGGTTGGGAATCGCGTACACCTCTGGCCATTTTGTGAAGTAATCCATGGCGACTAGCAGGTAGCGGTTCCCGCGATCCGTGACCGGGAACGGTCCAGCAACGTCGATGGCGATCCTCTCAAAAGGAGCTCCCACGTTGTACTGCTGCATGGCTCCCCTGCTGCGGGTCCTTGGTCCGCGACTGGCTGCACAGGTGTCGCATCTCCGGCACCATTGTTCCGTGTTGGTTCTCTGATG
This sequence comes from Periplaneta americana, assembly GCF_040183065.1. Taxonomy (NCBI): domain Eukaryota; kingdom Metazoa; phylum Arthropoda; class Insecta; order Blattodea; family Blattidae; genus Periplaneta; species Periplaneta americana. Next base: position 152,843,966 of record NC_091128.1, on the reverse strand, counting down.
CAACCAATAGAACTTCTGCCTTAACTTGTCCAGCGTCCTGTTGGCTCCCAGGTGGCCTCCAGTCACTCCAGCATGAGTCTCCTCCAGCACTTCCTTCACCTTGCTCCTGGGCAGGACAAGTTGTTCTATGCGGGTCCTTCCATCGGCCGACTCCCAAATCCTCTTCAGGATTCCGTCCTTGACAGTGAAGGATTCCCACTGGGCCCAGTAGCTCTTGTAAGTGGTGCTACGGTTGGCGATATCGGCCCATACTGGTCTCTGGCCGGACTCCACATCACGTAGTAGCTGTCCAATGTTTGGGTCCTCCAGCTGCTCCCTCCTTATGGCGGCGTTATCCCATCCTGGGCTCGGCTGGGCGGCAATTGCTCGGACTGCGTGGGCGCCATCCCGCTCTTCTACTTTCAGGCAGTGTTTGCAGCCATCCAGGCACGGACGTCGTGACAGGGCATCAGCGTTGGAATGTTTCTTCCCTTGTAGGTGTTCAGAGGTGAAGTTGTACTCCTGCAGACGTTGAACCCAACGGGCGGTCTGCCCCTCCAGATTCTTGAAGCCCAATAGCCAGGTGAGTGCAGAATGGTCTGTCCTCAGATGGAATTCCTGGCCATACAAATACTTGTGGAAATGCTTCAGGGCTTCCACAATGGCAAGAAGTTCTCTACGGGTCACGCAGTAGTTTCTCTCAGCCTTGGACAATGTTCGGCTGAAGTAGGCAATCACCCTCTCTTGCCCGTCCTGTTCCTGAGAGAGTACTCCGCCGATGCCTACGTTGCTAGCGTCCGTGTCGAGCGTGAACTTCCTTCCAGGGATGGGATATCCCAGTACAGGAGCAGTGCAGAGCGCCTCTTTCAGTGACTGGAAAGATGACTCCGCCTCGTCCGTCCACTGGAATTGTCGTTTCTCCTCGGCCAGCTGGGTTAGAGGCTTAGCGATGTTGGCGTACCCAGCTACGAACCTTCTGTAATAAGTGCAGAGGCCGAGAAAGCGGCGCAACTCCTGTTTGTCCCTCGGTCTCGGCCATCCTCTGACGGCTTGTAGCTTCTCCGGGTCCGTGGCCACTCCGTTGGTCCCTACTACGTGTCCCAAGTAGTTGACCTTCTTCTGGAATAGATGACATTTCTTCAGGTTCAACTTCAGTCTGGCTTGTCGCAGTCTCTCGAACACTTTCCTCAGGTTCAACAGCTGTTCGCCGAAAGTCTTGCCCACCACGATGACGTCATCAAGGTACAGCAAACAGGTGTCGTATGTCAGGCCTCTCATTACGGACTCCATTAGTCTCTGGAATGTAGCCGGGGCGTTGCAGAGGCCGAACGGCATAACGGTGAACTGCCATAGTCCCTGGCCTGTAGAGAATGCCGTTTTCTCCTTGTCCTCAGGATGTAGCGCCACCTGCCAGTATCCTGACTTGAGATCCAACGTCGAGAACCACTCTGCTCCGGCAAGGGTGTCCAAGGTGTCGTCAATTCGTGGGAGGGGAAAGCAGTCTTTCCTGGTGACGTCATTCAGTCTTCTGTAGTCCACGCAGAAACGCAGGTCCCCATTCTTCTTCTTCACCAGCACTAAAGGTGATGACCAAGGGCTGTCGGATTCCTCGATGACCCCTCTTGCTTTCATGCCCTCCAATTGGCTGTCAATCTCCCTCTGTTTAGCTAGAGGGACGCGTCGAGGAGGCTGTCTGATTGGGCGAGCATTTCCGGTGTCAATGCGGTGCTGAACTCTCTCCGTTCTCCCGTAGTCGTTTTCAGACAGACTGAACACGTCCTGAAATTCTGTCAGTAGATCGTGGACTTGTCTTCTTTCTTTTTTGCTTAAATTCGCCGGCAATTCTCGAGCCAGCTCTTTCAGTGATGGGTCTAGATCTGGACGTGGTCGATGACACTCCTCGTTTTCTGCCAGCGACGTCACAGATACCACCGGCTCGACGTTACCTAGTACAGTTCCACTAGGCACCTCCTTGTCCCGATTGGTGACATTCAGGACCATCACCGGTACCACCTTCTGATTCGGGAGTAAGGATCTGGCCACATAAACCCCATCTATCGGAGTTGTTTGCGAATCGAGGAGCAGGTTTCTCTTCGGCTGTCCGTCCAGTCTTGCCGTCACCACCATCTCGCAGCCTGCTGGGATTGTCACTTGATTCTCCAAGGTGAGTCTGCTGGCCATGGGTTGGTCTTCGACGTCCCTCAGGAACACTTCATCCTGACCAAAACGCAGGATACGGCGCCTGACGTCCACCGTTGCATCGAAGATCCGCATGGCGTCGAGTCCCAGGATGACGTCTTCAGTGATGTTGGCGACGAACACCCACATCTCCAGTCTCCTCTTTCCCAATGTCAGATCCAGGAAAACCTCCTTTTGGATGGGCAGGTTCTCGCCTGAGGCAGTACGTAGCTCATACCGGCGCAGCGGCGTCCTCCCAGGTAGGCCACGCACGACTTCCGGTCTGGCGATAGTGAGCGACGCCCCAGTGTCTACCAGTACTCTGCATGGGCGGCCTCTTATCCATCCGTCAGCAATCAGCCCATCGTCGCATCTTCTGTTAACCGTCTTCAAGATCAGCCGAGGGGATGGTGATGACGGCGCCGACGTGCCCCTCATCGCATCGGCCCCTTTTAGTTTTCCTGTTTGTGACCAGATCGGTCACAGTCCCTCCTGAGGTGTCCAGGCTCGCTGCAGGACCAGCAGGTAGGCACTCCTCGTCTTCGTCGCTCGGGTGATTTCGGTTGACGCTCCTCGACGTCGGCCGCCGCGACGCTCCTAATCCGGTGCGATGCCGAGACGTTCGCAGTCAACTTGGCTGCCTCCATCCTGAGGGCCGCCGCCAGAGCTGCGTTGATGGTGCGATGCTCTGCTAAGAGTAGCCTTTGTCTTATTTCCGGGTCTCGAACTCCGCTGCAGAAGGTGTAGGCCGCTTCTCCAGCGATGAAATCATTAGGTAGGCCCCTGAGGGCCTTATGGGCCAGTTGTTCCACCGCCATCGCGAATTCTTGTAGGGACTCGCCTGACTGTTGGACCCTCGTTTTTAGTTGGGTCCTAAATGCTGCAGCAAGTTGATGGTCACCATAACGTCCCTCCAGGGCCGCCATTATCTCAGCGGCTGTCCCATCTTGTGGAACGCTGTGAAGAATCTCCGACGCCTGTCCTTGAAGCGCGGTCAGCAGCTGAGTAGTCTTCTCCGCTGGTGTCCACCCATTATGTGCTGCGGTGGCCTCGAACTGGCGACGGAATATCGCCCAAGACGTCGTACCGTCGAACTTTGGCGTCTTGACGTTGTGATGTCTGGCTGAAGGCGATGATTCCGCAGGGCCACTATATGGAGTCCTCAACTCTGTGGCCGTTTCTTGCATGGCACGTCGAACCTCCTCGGCAACTATCTGTTTCTGTTCTCTAGCCTGGCGATCCACCAACGCGAGGATGTGCTTGTTTTCTTCAGCATGTCGGTCCATCAACGTGAGTATGTGCTTGTTTTCCTCGGCGTGTTTTTCCATCACCTCACTCGTCTTGTCCAGCAACTCGCTCGTCTGCTCTTGACGACGCTCGAGATCGCGGATTTTGCCGTCGAAATGGTCTACCTCCTGTCTCAATTCGGTTACTGTCTCGTTTATAGTTGTAAAATTCTTGTTTAGGTTGTCAAGGTCGGCTTTGAGTTCGTCTTTCACGATGGCGACAATTCCATCTACGTGGGCTGAAACGCTTTCAATTTGCGTAGTGACGTCATCTTTCACTCCGCTTATGTCGCCTTTCACTCCGCTTATGTCACTTTTCATCTCCGTTTTCACTTCACTTATGTCGCCTTTCACTTCACTTATGTCGCCCTTCACTTCACTTATGTCACTTTTCATCTCCGTTTTCACTTCACTTATATCGTTCTTCAACTCACTGATGTGCTTGTTCATTTCGTCTTTCATTTCTGCCTTCATTTCCGCGATGGCTTGCAGGATCTGCTGTAGGTTCTCCATTGTCGATAATATCCCACTTCTGACACCAGTGTGAATTTTATTAGTAACAACAATGTACTGTTAATCTTAACTAATATTTACAAAGCACTATTTACAAATCAGAACTACCAGTTCTCAGTTCACAGTTCTTCTATCTCAGTCACTCGAGTTCACAGTATCTCGAACCACAGACCTTCAGAGACAGTTCACTGTACTCGAACTCGGGTCCCTCCAACTTCGGTCCACTGCACTCGAACTCAGGTCCTTCCAACTGCGGTCCACTTCACTCGAACTCAGGCCTTCGGATGCTGACGCAGATGCGGACGCACACACGAGTCGAACTCCGGCACACAAGTCCGGCTTGCTTGCTCTGGCTTACTCACTGACTTAATAACTGAAAACTGCAAACTGGAAAAACTGCTGTCGTTCCTTCGCGTCCGTAATTTATAGCAACAGCGACGTAGCCTCGAAGGCTCCACGCGTCTCTAGAGATGGCACTCCAGAAAAATCCCGAGCCCTCTCCTCTCTACCAGCACCAGATGCGCGCGCACTCCCGCTCCACTCTGTCGCCGCGTTGGCCCTTTTCCCCTCTCCGCCGCGCGCCATCCCAAGTGCTCCGCGCGATCTTCTCTCTTGCGGGACGCTGGTCGTGAGTTCGAATCTCACGTCGCTGTCACAATATGTATAATAATTTTTTGAGGATATACTGAGTCCGTAAGGGCTACCCTCAATGGGGGGGGGCAGTTTAATATTATTTTTTTAACTAATGAAACCACACTTACACGGACAAATTATCGATCACTATCGATTAGTAGGGTTAGGTATCTTTGAACGTCAGTGTACACTGGCGTTCAAAGATACTTCACTCCCACTAATCGATAGTGATCAATAAATAATTTGTTCGTGTTAAGTGTAGCTCCTTTAGTTATTACCAGGCTTCGAGACTTTGGACCCGATACAATAAGTTTACTGTGCATGCACTATAGGTTATTGACTCGCTGCAGGTAGATAGAGATGTATTGAGGTAACAACGTTGCTATTTAGAGTAGGGTACGATAGTATGGGGAAACACACATACGTACATTCTGAAAGTAAATATACATTACACAATGACAATGTCAAAAGAATGTGAAAAGCATTTATTCTCCTGTCTTTTATAAGCATTTGTATTTAATTATACACTGTGTTAATGGTGGAAATAAGCATGTAGCAATTTTAATTTTTTCATTTATCCTATTGATCGTCTTTAAGAAGTGCAGTTACAGTACCCAATTGCAATGTACTACAAGATACATTCTCAGTGTCTCAAACGTAAATCTTTTTCGGTTATCTGCTAAACAAAGTTTGTACTGTAGAAAGCTGCGCTCTACGCCGCATGACGTGATAGGAGCAAAACGAAAAAACATAACATCATTGCAGTCTCTAAGAGACAGTCCTTTATTCTCGGGTGACTCTATGTCCACTAATTTGCCGTTTATATTACATAGTGATCCATATCCGTTATTTTTACATAAAATTGATTTCCACTTCTGACCCGGTGTACTTGATGTCTCATTAATTCTCTGCATCATTTTCTAAATTAATATGAGGGCTTCCGCCATCTCTTGCTCTGACTGTTCTAACCGTGTAATAGTTTCAGACACAGTTTGAAAATAGGTTTGTATGAAAACCAAATTATTCGTCAGAACTTTCAAATCGAGAGCGTTTTTGTATACGTATTTGTTGGCATTCATTCTGCAGTACCCCCACCCACTGTACGCTTTACCACCATACTCAGTACGCCGTTTTGCGCATTTCCCACTGAATTGCTCTATTGGGTCCGAAGTCTCGAAGCCTGGTTATTACTTCTATGAATATATGGGAAGATAGCAATCAGTGTCACCAAAGAGCATAATATACCCGCATTATAGAATTCAAAATTTCATCCTACCCCCTAATGATTGTAAAAAGCACTAGTTTTAGCGGGAAACCGCTGATAATTTCAATTATGAGAATAATTTATACTTAGTCTACATCATCTTTTCCCCAACACTTTTTCACCCATCCCAAAAAGTTTCACCTATTGAGAACTAGCGGAACTATTTCAAAGTTTGACAATTTGTTATATCTTTAGTTTTGTCTTATCCCCTACCGTAGTCAGAAAATTCGCTTACACAGAGAGTTGTAGGTCAGATATCTTTGAACGCCAGTGTACAGATGGGATTCCTCGAATTAGCTATGAAATAAACGTAGTTGAGCCAACAATTTTGTGAATGAATGGTAGTACTGCTTGGCGCTGCTATAAAATGTTAAACACATATTGCCAACAATACAATAACGAAATGGACGCACAGTAAGATATATATGTCTATTAGTTTTCTCAGAAAAAAGTTTTACATAAAAAATAACACGACTAAATCAACATCAGCTAAAAAAGTGTATATTTTCACAACTTGTTTTCTTTTATAAACCTGCGGCCGTTTGCTTCATCCTGTAAAAATTTCAGTACGATATCTTCAGCAGTTCCTGAAATAATGGACAATTAAATAAGCAAATTTAACATTGGCGGTATAGGGTAGTTAATATTTCCTCCGTGGAGAAACGATAACGGAATGTTGTAGATGTCTATAGTGAGGGTCACATAAGAACAGTTCCTAAACAGCAAATATTGCCGTCTTGTCAGTGTTGCCAACTATTACCAGATATCACACGATCCTACGTATTAAATGACTTATTTACTTACCATACTTTATGTTGGAAGGTTATTCTAAATAATTCAATACCGTAATTTGTAACATATTTTCTTAAGCAAACTATACGGGAAAGGGATCAACATGTCAAATATTTTGTCTGGCAATACGAAATTAATTTGTTTGACTAAACAATTGACTCACGAGACCTAACCTAAAAATGTATTTTGTTTGATTACATGAAATTATTAGCACTAACTTACTTGAATTATTTTATTGAATTTTCTTGAATTATAACCACAATAACTATTATGTATTAATATTAATACTGATATTATTTAATTATTAGTAAGTTCAAATTTGTCTAGCTTCCAGTAATCGGCTCAGAAATCTAGTACAATTTTAATTTCCTGGAACTCCAGTACCGACAAATATTGTCGATATTTGTCTCAGCTGCCAACATACCAGTTACAAAATTACTATCATTTTTAGTATTTGTCAGTATCGAAATTCGAAACGAAGTTGGCAAAAGAAAATTCAACCTGCTAAATAGAAAATCACCACAATCCACTAGCATATGTAGTAATGGGGGAAAAATGGTTAGGTTTCACCCTTAGGGTATGAAGTAAGCTGATCCGGACTATAATATGGGAAAAAACGGGAGGACCGTGAAAAAACCCCAACTACGATCTTGTCCGCCACAAGTGTTACTATGAGTTTTCCAATGAAAAATCCCAGACCTGACCGGGATTGGAATCCGGGCCGCCTGGTCCAGTCATACTTAACCCATTAATTCCCAGAACATTTTTTGTGGTTTTTAGAACTTCTATTCATATTCTACCATCACATTGATATGAAATGAACATCTGAATATTTTTCCAGAAAATCCGGACATTATTAGGCTTTTATAGGCCTATTATTGAAGGGGCAGGAAATCCTGCCACTGGGAAATAAAGACATCAGAAATATACTTATTAAGTTATCATATTCAAAACCTCGAAATATGTTTGCAAATCATACATGTTATGAACTTTTCACTTCTTTCACATAATTTATACAGAGCACAAAGGCTACAGATGTTGAAATAATTGTTTACATAGGAAAAATACATTTAAAAAACAATACATTTTACAATGTGCTGCTCAATTTTCAGTGTGATAGATTTTCTGACATTCTGGATGCAGTGGCACACTACATTTTTGACATACGAATGTTGTACGACGTCCACACTGCTTGCATCGTGCATTAGAATGTTCACTACGGATGATTCAGTAATCAATCCTGTCGAAACGAACATTATCATGAAGTACTTCTCGAATTTGAAGTGCTGAGCGAGGAGAATTTCTAGGTTTCCCGTACTGGACTAGGAGTTGCGGATTGCATTACTGTTAGAAAGTTAGTAGTGATGTCCAGGGTGCGATAAAAGCCTCCACGCATTTATACCCCATGCAAACAGGGTCCACCACCATTTCTGTAGGTTGCTACATATTGATCATTGGAATGCACATCGCCCATATATCTATTATGCAGTGCAACTGAATGTTATTGGCTTATTTGAATCGTCCACTTTGTCTTGGAACTCCAATGTTTAGCTTTTCAAATCCAAGTCGTTTTACCAACATTGCTGGTGACTGTAACTACACTATTGTCATTCCATCGCACTAAAATTACATCATCTGCAACAACAGTCTCCATAGCTCCTCTCTCTTTCTTTGGAATTTTTAATTTATTTGTAGGAGGAGCCTTATGCACCCTGTTGCGAATTGTTCCTGTTGCTCCAATGTCTTCAGCAGCTAGGTCATGCATAAGATCAATGGACTTGAAATAGTTATCAAAAAATACATGACTGCCCTTCTGGATATCAGTCTTCTTTAGAAGTCCAAAAACAACATCAAACCCCTGTCCTTTCCCTGAAGTTCTTAGGTTCGTACTATTGTCACATGCTCCGCATGCAGCATATAGTCATCTGCAGTACAGAGAGACCAGAGCTTGAAACCAAACCTTATTGGTTTCGCTCGAATGAACTGTCTGGTTCCATGTCTGCCATAATACGAGACAATTGTTTCATCAATACTCAGGTGTCCTGGAATGTCCAAGACTTTGAATGGCTTATTTAGTATATCGAAAATTGGTCCAACTTAGCAATCATTTGAAATTGCCATATTATCAGCAAAATGCAGTCGTCTCATAATATCGTCAAAAGTATTCCACCTCATTGAATCAGAAATCAAAATGCTATGTAAATCTGGTAATGTACTCCAATAAAGTCGCCTGTGTGGGAGATGGTTATAGCCAGAAATCAGAAGAATGCCAAGAAAAATTAAATATTATCTTTTGTTGTAGAGTCAGTAGAATGAGTAGATAGATTTTTCTGAATAAAGTAGATCCTACTTTGGTCCAAGGTCAAATCTATGAGCTCGGTGGTGGTGGTGGTGGTGGTGGCGGCGGCGGCGGTGGTGATGGTGATGGTGATGGTGGTGGTGGTGGTGGCGGCGGCGGCGGTGGTGGTGGTGTTGGTGGCGGCGGTGGTGGTGGCGGCGGCGGCGGTGGTGGCGGTGGTGGTGGTGGCGGTGGTGGTGGTGGTGGTGGTGGTGGCGGCGGCGGCGGTAGTGGTGGCGGCGGCGGTGGCGGCGGCGGTGGTGGTGGTGGCGGCGGTGGTGGCGGCGGTGGTGGTGGCGGCGGCGGTGCTGGTGGTGGCGGCGGCGGCGGCGGTGGTGGTGGTGTTGGTGGTGGCGGCGGCGGTGGTGGCGGCGGCGGTGGTGGCGGCGGTGGCGGCGGTGGTGGTGGCGGCGGTGGTGGTGGTGGCGGCGGTGATGGTGGTGGCGGTGGTGGTGGTGGTGGCGGTGGTGGTGGTGGTGGCGGCGGTGGTGGCGGCGGCGGTGGTGGTGGTGGTGGTGGCGGCGGTGATGGCGGTGGTGGTGGCGGTGATGGCGGTGGTGGTGGTGGTGGTGGTGGTGGTGGCGGTGGTGGTGGTGGTGGCGGTGGTGATGGTGGCGGCGGCGATGGTGGCGGCGGCGGTGGTGGTGCATTACTTTCGTTATCAGAATCAGAATCAAATTGGGTGTCACTCTGCAGCATACGTCAAGGTAAATGACAGAGTCCTCAATTTTTCCGGCCTCAGGTTGGTCCCGTGGAGGAAGATTGACAACATTCAGTCGTCTGCGATTCTCATTACTCCGTATTTGCATCATATAACACATTTCATTGACAATCTACAGCCTGAACTGCAAAAATATTCAAATCAGTATAGATATAATATAAATGACAAAGTTATATCCCAGTGGTAGGAAAACCTGCCATCAAAGTTTTGGCTACAAAAAAAGTATGTTATAAATTATGAAATGATGTCAGTCACAAATTATTCAAGTAGTATGGTTTATTGACTATGTATTTTCATAATCAAGTGTCATTTGTTACTTTAAAAATGTGTACTACTTACACACATTCTCCTTTATATTTGTAATATTCGTAAGTATGATCATGTTTCCCCGTCTTTCCAAACTCTGTCTTGGCTAAGGCTAAGCGATCGACGAGCCCTGCATTCTCTTGTTCTCTTATTTCAAATTCTGCGCACCGCTACCCCAATCTATTTGGCTTCTCGTTTCCAAAATTTATCCGCATATCATCAGCTAAGTACAAGATCTCATCATAACAATTTATTTATTATACCCTACCACAAGACATCTTTATATTCTTCATCCTATACAGTTTCAGTTGCTAGAAATTGGAACTCGCTTCCGAGTGATATAAGGGGTTGTTGGACAATAACTTCATTTAGGCCAAAATTACATAAATTCTTACTTAACAGATGAATTGCTGATTAATATTTGTTACTTATAATGAAACTAACATCTGTCCATTCTTATTATTATTAGCATTAATTTTTCTAAATAGATTTACAAAACCTCTAATGGCAATTACATTAATATTCTCATTATAGAAATAGAAATATATATATATTCTCCCTGTAACATAGTCCTAGTAAGCTTATATTAAATTAATTTTCATCATTTTACTAGCTATCTCAAATATTAAATTAATTATAATTCATTGAATTAAATTAGCTCATAAATTAAGTTACTACTTTACCTTATAGATTTATCTAAATTTAAATAAATGTGTAGTGAAGAATATTGCTGGAGAACCTTTTAAGTGTAGTGTAAATATTTGTAATTTAAATTTATGTATTGTATTGATTAAGGCTGGTAGAGTGGAAGAGAAGGCCTTATGGCCTTAACTCTGCCAGCGAAAATAAAACATTATTATTATTATTATTATTATTATTATTATTATTATTATTATTATTATTATTATTATTCTCCCTCGTTGCAAGGCATCTTTTGAAGAGAAGTTGAACCGTGACTTCGAACCAATGTACCGATGCAATCAATTAACTAATGTTGTTAAAATTCGAGAATACCATGCGGAGTATATCTTAGAATCTACTGTTGCAGTATTCATAACAAAATAATTTATTTATACGTTGTTAAAAATTTAAAACTTGATTGGTAGGAAAACCTGCCATGGGCATTAATGGGTTAATCCTGTAGCCTCCTGGGACAAAGTACGATCCCTGATCATGATCATAATCATGACTGTGAATAATAAAAGTGTTGCATTATGCAACAGTGATAGTTGTAACCATGTTGCACTACTAGCATTGCAGTGGCATGAAATTCATGAAAGAATCCGAAATAGATATTAGCAAGTTAAAAATAGCCCTGCTGCTTCACGCAGAAGAACACGAGATGAAGACAATCAGCAGCAACTGTATCGAAGGGGTCTGATTGTAGGGCGAGAAGAGGAGCAGGCCGTGTATTGCTATGTGCCGCAGGAACAGGGCCGCGCGCGTAGCCGCCAGGCTGTACCTAGGGCTGAATACCAAACAGTCCGGGGAGTCAAATTGAAATAAAAGACGACTTGGTGGCGGCAGTGGTGGCAGTTGTAACAGCAGTGGTGGTGGTGGTGCAGAGATATAAAGAAGAAGAGAGATGAAATGTAAAAAGGTCTTTTAGGAAACTACAAAGAAAAGAAAAGAAAAAATGTAGGAGAAGGGAATTATGTGTAAGAAAAAAAAAGAGAGGGCGAAGGAAGATGAAACAGGCCGAAGAGAAAGGCATGGCGGAATGGGGTTGATACAAAGTTTCAAGAGAAATAACCTTCCTTTCAAACAGTGAATGAAGAACGGATATGTAGTAAGCAGGCATCCTTAAAGGAAGAAGAGATGGAACGATACATTATGCCTCCAGTCGCAAAGGACGCTTGCTACTATGAAAGAACAGATTATAGAAACAGTAGCAGCTAAGTAGATTTCCGTAAGATATTTTGTAGAAGCATTGCTTAATAATTTCTCTCGGAATATTTCTCTTAAGAAATCCCATTTCCTTCTGCTTTAAGATAAATCAGTCTTCAATCTAAATCAACCAGATGTTCCATCAACAAAATTATGTGGAGTATTAAGAGCACGCAACTTGCATTTAGGAAGCCCTAGTTTCTAACTAAAAGGTTTTAATAAAAGCACTTCCAGTGGTACATTCAGTGCCAATTCTCATGCATCTCAATCTCTGAATGATATTTACGAGCTTGTTCAAGAAATTTCGTATTGATTTTCCTCAAAACACAAAACTACTTAATTTAAACTACCAATGTTTTACGAAAGAAGGTAAGAAATCTGGAAACAGCATAATGTGATTTTTTTACTTGGTTATTTAACAACGCTGTATGAACTACTGGGTTATTAGCGTCGATGGAATTGGTAACAGCGAGATGGTATTTTCTGAGAAGAGGGCGAGGATACGCCATATATTAACTGGCATTCCTCTTAGGGTTGGGAAAATCTGTAACTTAATTTTCTTCATTTCTGAATTAGTCTGCTTCCAAATATTTTATTTTGTGTCATTTATAACAATTTTATATTTTCATGATCTTTTGTACCCTTCTTTTTATTTTCTATTTCTGTGTGTTATGTTTTTTTTTTTTTTTCTTAAAGTGATTTTGTTCAAATTTATTAGTGGATCCTTTCTTTTTTTTTTTCGAGATGTTCAATGTGGTATAGATGGTATTCGAATATTTGAATTTCGACAAAGAACTAAAATGTGATTTATTAGTTTTACATTCTTAATCATTTATTTTTTAGAACCTTAATTTTTAAATTTATTTTATTATAAACAAATGTTTTTGAGATGCTTATGGTTGCATATGTGATATTCTAATGTTAAAATTTCAAGAATTACCTGAAATGATTTACAATTTTTGTAATATTACTGCAACTTTCATTCGTAAATGTGTTTTACACCATGTCAAAACTATATATCATTGAGAAGTTTGTCTTGAAAACGGAAGGGAGGCAATTTTAAACTCAATGTATTATAATAATAATAATAATAATAATAATAATAATAATTCTTTATTTATACCGGCAGAGTTAAGGCCATAGGGCCTTCTCTTACACTCTACCAGGTCACAAAGTATACAAGCAGTTAAAATTTAACAAAAAGTTAAAGAACAGAATACTAACATATTACAAAATAATAATAATAATAATAATAATAATAATAATAATAATAATAACAATAATAATACTGTAATAATAATAATAATAATAATAATAATAGCATAATAAAATCGACACTAAACAACATGAAATAATAATAACATGTATATGTTACTTCACAGTGTCATCAGTAACGTATCTGAAGTTCATTAATTTTGGTATAAGTTTTCAATAAAATGAAACAGGACTTTTGAATCATCCTGTATTTTAAAAAATTGGATGATTATTTTATATTTTTTTACATTTTTGTAAGTCTATAATCAATAATAGCCTACATCAATTTTTTATATTCCGAATGCTTAACGAAGATCGGTATATGATTTCGATAAGGGTAATTTTATTACCCCTCTTGGCAGTAGTAAGTTTGAAAAGCCTTGGTAGCACAAGGGTTGAAATATATGTTATTACTAAGACAAATACAGTGAAGAAATAAAATAAAAATGAAATGAAAGGTAAAGATATTCCCTATACAAGGGGCTCGGGGACAAGGAGATCAAAATTCAGTTCACTGTGCAGTGATGAAGCATTTCCCACACAACTCAAAAACTATCCAACATTCTGTGATGAAATTTTTTGTGTGTATTTATGCATGCCATATCTATACTAATAATAAATCTGTAGACAAAATTTTTCTGGTAATTTTCGATTTTCCAAAAAATAATTGGTGTTAACATGTATAATTAACCATCCTGAAACCGAAAATCGCTTTTTTGACATTTTTGTTTGTATGTCTGTCAGTCTGTCTGTCTGTCTGTCTGTTACCTTTTCACGCGATAATGGCTGAACCGATTTATATGAAAATTGGAATATAAATTAAGTTCGTTGTAACTTTGATTTTAGGCTATATGGCATTCAAAATACTTTATTCAAAACGGGGGTTATAAGGGGGCCTGAATTAAATAAATCGAAATATCTCGCTTATTATTGATTTTCGTGAAAAAATATTACATAACAACAGTTTCTTTAAAAATCATTTCCAATAAATTCTATTCTATACAAAATTTTGATAGGACTGATATTTAATGAGATAAATGAGTTTTAAAATTACAATAATGTCATCTAAGGCGCTCCACTGAAATAAAAACAAATGACTTAGTCTATAAGGGGCCTTGGACAACAACAATCGAAAGATATTAAACATAGCCTAAGAGAATGTTTCTGTGTTTGTATGAAGTAATATCGGAAGCTAATTAATTGTTTAATTATTATTTCACCATTGGAAAGTGTAGTTTCTCTAGATGGACATAATTCTACAATGTTATTACAGTAACTTCTGAAACATATAGCAAGTAATATAAAGTATACACATTAAAACTAAATGATATGTCAATCTTCATTAAACTATGGTTGCATGTAATAACAATTAAGAAACATGTTAAAGGAATTATCATTGCACCAAATGATTGCTCTCTGGACTAAAATGACCGCATTTTAATTATTTAAATACAATTTAATTTAGGTAACATATTAAACGATTTATCCTTCTATCAAACACGAATGTTCCTTGGATCAAACGTCCTATTTTAATTATGTAATCACTTTATATTTATTTCTAACGGGTGCAGCGGAGCGCACGGGTACGGCTAGTCTACAATATGATGCAAGATCACTTCTCTGCCTTTGATAGATTGCCTGATAAAAAAAAATAAATTCATTTCTAAAAATGGTCAAACATCAGTATTTTCTTCTAAAACAAAATAAAAAAGTATATATTATTTATTAAGGAATGTAGTTGAAAAAGCACGGCATTGTAAACTTGAGTTTCAGCAATAAAATAAAAGAGAGAGTACATGAAAAAGATAACAAGTTTATGAGTTATGAGGGAAACGCTTCATCAGTGCACAGAGAACTGCCAACATTTTGAATTTAAAAAAATATATAAATATTTTTTTTTTATCGCAAAAATACTTTTTTAATATAGCAGGACAGTATTTTACACATAACAATTTTCATTATTGTACAAGATAAAGTAATGGAGGAAAAAAATGTTCAATATTTCCAAAAATTTTACTTCTGTAAAGTGTACCTAACCCCTTAAGACAGTTTTAATGTCTTCAGAAACACGA